>NC_064808.1:27809898-27829794 GCF_023721935.1 Panthera uncia | reverse complement strand
TTCAGGGGCACCTGGGTGGCTCAGTCAGTTAAGCATCCAACTTCAGCTCAGGTCATGATCTCGCAGTCTGTGAGTTCAAGTCCCAGGTCAGGCTCTGTGCTGACAGCTCAGAGCCTAGAGCCTGGAGCCTGCTTTGGATTCTGTGTCTCCATCTCTCTCTGCCCCTCCCCCACACATGCTCTGTGTCTCTCTCTGACTCTCAAAAATGAATAAATATTACAATTTTCTTTAAAATAATGCTTCAAAGTTATTCAGAGAAAAGAAAATCCAAATATATAGCATTACAAATAAGTTAGTAAATGTCATCACAGATATAGAAGGGATTATAAAAGAATTCAATGTAGGGAATGCAAATAATGCTATCAAACTTGAAAGTAATAAAAAAAAGTGTTTCCTAAGACAATATAATTCAAAGAAAGGTAAAATATGGAACAAGTCATGAATAAAAAGTTTTAAAAAGTTGTATAGTAGATGGCTCCAATTTAGTTCTGAGTTAACAAGGAAAATGTTTGCTACGAATTTTAATTTTCATCTTATACTGCAAGAAACTTCATATCCAGTATATAAAGTATAAACATATTTCATACCCAGACTCTTAAACTAGAAAACAGTAGTCAAAATAACATATTTCCCTCTGTTAACACTACTCATTGGGCCAAGAATTATATATTTCTTTAGAGGGGAGCTTTACTAGTCTTTGAGACCCTCCATGCAAAATCAGATATGATGTAAGAAGCTTCAAATAGAATGGTTTTAAATATGTGGCCTTTCCCTGGGTTTCCATAATTATTCATAGTGAAGATGAACTGATCACACCTCATCAGAAATGTCCAGGACAATTAGAACAACACATGGGTTCAGATTAGCACAACAGTTTTATGCCTATGAGATTCCTCAAAGGTAACACACGAAAGGAGCACCTGGCACCAATCACCAGTTGTTCAATTCCTTATTTGGGCTTTCTTGAAGAATAGTCCCAGTTTATCCTGCTCTAAAATTTCTTTCACTTTTATCACTGAAAATTGTTAGTGTTCTAGTGTTTACCACTAAAAACGTCTTGTTTACCTTTATAGATACATTTACTTGACAAATTTCCTTGAACTAAAACATGTTTACCTTCTGACACATTTACCCTACTACACTGAATATTCCAACATAGGAGTATACAATGGATTTTTAAATTTTAATTTTAAACTCCCCCAGTTTTCTGTTTATATTTAAATATCCACTAAAAGCGGGATGAACATAAGTACTCATGTGCTCTGGACAGTTCCAGATTATACCTGCTTTCCTTGCATCCAGTATAATGTGTTATTTTGGCATTCTTAAAATTTCCCAAAAAATTCATGGGTCAGTGAGGAAATCAAACCAAAAAAGTTGAAAATATTTTGAAATAAATGCTTATGAAAACATAAAATATTAAAAGTTGTAGGATGCAGCGAAAGCAGTATTTAGAGAAATTACACTCTTAACTATAAACAGTATATTAGAAAAGAAGAAAGGAAGAAAATCGATGAATTAAGCTTTTATCACAAGGGGGAAAACCAAAATCTCAGCAAATCAAAACCAATAAATGTAGAAAACAGATAAAAATAAAAAGCAGTAATTAACATAGTAAAAAGTGAACATAAAACAGAAAAAAAATTAAGCCCAAAAGTTGATTTTTGGGAAAAGAATAAAAATGAAAAATCTCTAGCAATCCTAACTATGAAAAAAGGAAGAAACACAAATAATATTAGCAATTATAGTCATTAAAAACGTAGTAAGAACTGTTTCTAGCATGGTGAAGTACACTTACGACAAACTCTTCCCATAGACAACCATAAAAGCAAGACCAAATACAAAAACAATTATCTGAAGGCTCTACAGACTAAATAGAAGCCAAAAGATTTTGCTGACGAGTCAAAGTTGTAAAAGATTGTCACAAAGGTTTCTTATTTTTACAGATTTAGTTTCAGCACAATACAGTATAAGTAGTTAAAAAAGGAAAAAACTCATCCTGAAAAACCTGAAGTATCGCAAACTAACCAATGAAATGGGGAAGCCAGAAAAAAAATCTACCTAATCAATGTGATTTTACTTATTGAAAAAGTAATGATTCAATATAGCAGGGAAAGAACTGTCTTTTCAATAGATGGTAGTAGGTCAATAAACTATCTATATAGGAAAAACAAATACACCTTTACTCCTACCTAACACCGAAGGAAAAATAAAATCAATTCCAGCAGATTACAGAAGAAATATCTAGAAGAAACATTGAGATCATCTTTGAAATCTTGGAGTAGGCAAACAGCCATAAAATAAAAAATTGATACATCAGAATATATTCTGACTAAAAATGAAAGACAAAAATATGAAAAGGTAGGGCACTCAGCTGGCTCAGTCTGTGGAGCATGCTACTCTTCATCTCAGCATTGTGAGTTAAAAGCCCCATGTTACAGGAAAAGATTACTTAAAAAATAAAATCTTAAAAAAAAAAAAAAAGAAAAATATGAGGGGCACCTGGGTGACTCAGTAGATTAAGCATCTGACTTTGGCTCAGGTCATGATCTCACAGTCCATGAGTTCAAGCCCCATGTCTGGCTCTGTGCTGACAGCTGAGAGCCTGGAGCCTGCTTCAGATTCTGTGTCTCCTCTGTGCCCCTCCTCCACTCCAGCTTGGTCTCTCCCTCTCTCTCAAAAATAAATAAACATAAAAAAAAAAAAGAATATGAAAAGGGAAGTCACAGACTAAGAGAGGAAATTTGTAACACATTTATTCCAAACTGGACTTCTTTCCAAAATATAAAAAGAATCTAAAAATCTAGACAATCCAACAATACTTAAAAAAAAAAAAAAAAAAATTAGCAAAGACATGACCAGACTCTTCACACAAGAAGTTTATCTAAATGGCCAATAAACATACAAACAGGTGCTCAACTTGATCAGTCAAAATCCAAATGACAATGTCATACCACAACCCTTTCAGAAAGGCTACAGTGAAAAGAAAATATTAAGTGTTGGTAAGGATGACAGGCAACTGAAATTCTCAAACATTCCTGGTAAGAGTGTAAATTGGTACAACCACGTTAGAAAAATATTTGGCCCCAAACAGCAAACTAGCCAAATCTCTTTCAACAGTAGAATGAATAATGAATTGTGATATATTTACACAATACTACAATTTTTTTAATTTTTATTTAAAAAAATTTTTTTAACATATATTTTATTTTTGAAAGACATAGAGCGACAGAGTGCAACTGGGGTGGGTTAGGGTAGGGGCAGAGAAGAGACAGGGGGACACAGAATCCGAAGCAGGCTCCAGGCTCTGAGCTGTTAGCACAGAGCCTAATGCAGGGCTCAAACTCACATACTGTGAGATCGTGACCTGAGCCAAAGTCGGATGCTTAACCAACTGAGCCACCCAGGTGCCCCAATTTTTATTTTTTTTTTTAAGTTTATTTGAGAGTAGCAAGCATGGTGGAGGGGCAGAGAGAGAGAGAGAGAGAGAGAGAGAGAGAGAGAGAGAATCCCAAGCAGGCTCTGCACTGACAGCACAGAGCCCAATTCAGGCATTGAATTTATATGAACCGTGAGATCATGACCTAAGCGGAAATCAAGAGTTGGATGCTGAGCCATCCAGGCATCCCTACACATCACTATAAAGCAATAAATAATCCACATCTGTACACAATAGCAATCATTTCACAAATACAGTGTTGAACAAAAGAAGTCAAATAGTGATGGCTTCATTTACATAAAGTACAAAAACAGGTAAAGCAAATCAGGACCATGGTTTCTCTTTGTGAATGTACTAAAAGGAAGCAAAAAGAGATTATATGGGGTTAAGAACTCACCCTGTGCACACATGATTTTGACATTTATTCATTCAATCATGCTGCCAGAACACCATCAGACCTTGTAGTAAGCCTCTACAAGATCTCTATTAATATGGTTTACCTTCATAGTCACAGTTTAATATGAACCCTAAGTCTCAAAAAGCCACTGAGGTATCCATTTCAGTCATAAGATGCTAGTTGCTTACCATGACCATTAAGTTTTCTGATATACCTTAAATAGGTTGCTACAGTTTTAGAACTGCACTCGAAGACTTCTCAGAATACCAACTTGTTGGAACCCTTGTGAAAATGGTCCTACTATGTGGCAACAAAAGTGATATTGCTTATGGAAACCTCAGATTGAAATTTTATACAGCTAATTTCATATTAAAGAAGTTTTAGGGTTACAATAAAATTGAGAGAAAAGTACAGAAATTTTCCATATACTCTTGACTCCACACATGTACAGCCTCCCCTATTATCAATATTAGTCACCAGAAAATAGCACATTTTTTTACCAAGGATGAACCTATATTGAGATATTATAATCACCCAAAGTCCACAGCTGATCTTAGGATTCACGTTTGGTGCTGTACATTTCTATGGGTTTGGACAAAAGTATAGTGACATATCCAACAATTATATGGAACATTTTCACTAAAAATCCCCTATGCTCTGTTTATTCATCTTTCCCCACCAAACACTTCTGACAACCACTGATCTTTTTATGGTCTCCACAGTTTTGCTTTTCCAGAATTTCATAGAGTTGGACTAGGTATGTAGCTTTTTCAAATTGGTTTCTTTCACTTAGTAATTTGCATTTAAGGTTCCTCCATGTCTTTTCATAGCTTGATAGCTCATTTGTTTTTACCACTGAATAATATTCCATTGTCCAGAATTTTATTCATCCATTCACTTAATAAAGGACATCTTGGTTGCTTCTAAGTTTTGGCAATTATGAATAAAGCTGCTATAAACAAACATCCATGTGCAAGTATGTATGTGGCTATTTTCAACTCCTTTGGATAAATGCCTAGGTGAATGACTGTTGGAGCATATGGTAAGAGCATGTTCAGTTTTGTAAGAAATCTCCAAATTATCTTCCAAAGTGGCTGTACAATTTTGATTTTCATCAGCAATGTATAAGAGTTCCTGTTGCTCCACATTCTCATCAGCACTTGGTGTTGTCAGTGTTTCAGATTTTGGCCACTTTAGTAGGTATGCACTAATATCTCAACGTTGCTTAAACTTCCATTTCTCTGATGACATATGATGTGAAGCATCCTTTCATTTGCTTTTTGTCATTTGTATGTCTTCTTTGGTCAAGTGTATCATAAGGTTTTTGGCCCATTTTTAAATCTGGTTGTTTACTATGGAGTTTTTTTTAAAGAGTTTATATATTCTGGATAACAATATTTTATCAGGTATATCATTTGCAAATATTTTCTTGAGTATGTAGCTTTTCTTCTCATTCCCTTGACATTGTCTCTCAAAGAGCAAGAGTTTTTAATTTTAATGAACTCAAGGTAATCAATTCCTTCTTTCATGGATATCTTTGGTTTCACATCTAAAAAAGTATCATATACCCAAGATTGTCTAGTTTTCTCCTATGTTATCTTCTAGGAGTTCTATAGTTTTGCATTTTATGTTTAGATATGTGATCCAGTAGAGTTAATTTTTGTGAAGGATGTAAGGTCTGTGCCTAGATTCTAATTTTCCTTTGCCATTTATATGTTCTTCCAGCATCATCTGTTGAAAAGACTATCTTTGCTTCATTATATTACCCTCGCTCATTTGTCAAAGATAAGTTGATTGTAGTTATGTGAGTTTATTTCTGGGTACTCTATTCTGTTCCACTGATCTATTCTTTTGCCAATTCCACACTGTCTTAATTAGCGTGACTTTGCAGTAAATCTTGAAGTCATGTGGTTTCAGTCCTCCAATTTTGCTATTTGTGTTTGCTATTTTTGGTCTTTTGCCTCTTCATAAGAACTTTAAAATCAGTTTGTCAATATTCATAAAGTAATTTGCTGGGATTTTAATTTGGATTGCATTGAATCTAGAGATTAATTTGGGAAGAACCGACACCTTGACCTTGAGTTTCATACCCATTAACATGGAATATCTATTTTTTTTTGGTTTTTCTTCAATTTTATTCATCAAAGTTTTGTAGTTCTCCTCTTATAGATCTTATAAATATCTTTTTCAGATTTATGCCTAAGTACTTAATTTTTTTGGCTACTAATGTAAATTAGATTGTGTTTTCAATTTCCAATTCCACTCATTCATTGTTGGTATATAGGAGCTGATTTCATTTTGACAGCAAGGAGAGATGGCTTTAATGAGAATGTGTAGGTTGAAGTGAGATTTGAAGGATAAGTAGAAATTAACTAGTGGCCTTTAGGAGGAAGAAAACTTGTGGAGTACAGGAGAATGAATAAATGCTAGAGTAGAGAGAGTAAGGAAGTTTACAGAATGATGTGCCTAAAGAGGCAAGTAGAGGGAACTACATGCAAGTGCTTAGTATTGTTTTTATATTATCAGATTTCTATTTAGAAAGGATTAGGATAGCTCTTGAATAAAGAATACACTGCAGGTGAACCATGATGAGGGCTGTATGTCCCAGAATGGATTAGAAAGCTATGAAGAAGTAAACTCCATAGGTCTTGGCAATGTAATGGATACGGCAGAATGATGCTTGAAAGAGGACCTGAGTTGGGCACCTGGGTGGCTCAGTCAGTTAAGCGTCAGACTCTGATTTCGGCTCAGGTCATGATCTCACAGTTTGTGAGTTCGAGCCCTGCATGGGGCTCTTCACTGACATTGAGGAGTTTGCTTGGGATTCCCTCCCTTTCTCTCTGTCTCTCTGCCCCTTCCCTGCTTGCACTTTATCTCTCTCTCAAAATAAATAAACATTCAAAAAAAAAAAAAAAAAAAAAAAAGAGGACCCGAGTGTAAGTGAGGTTACTTGTCTTAGGCAACTAATTCTATAAGTGGTCCTATCATTTACAGAGATACAAAACACAAGAGAAAATTCATTCTTGGGCATTATGAGTTTGAGGTCCCACTAAGATTTTCAAGAAACAGGTAAAGTAAATACCTGAATTTATACTTCTGGAAGTCAGAGAAGCGTTCTGGACTATTTATGTTAATCATTGATATATAAATGGTAACTGAAGTCCTGGGACTGGATAAAAGTAAGAATATGGAATAAAAAGTCAAAATGGTCTTAAGGATTGCAAGATTTAATGGCAGAAAGGAGGGAAAAGAGCTTCTTTTCTTTTACACACCTTAGCCATCGAATTGTCCCCCCTCCTTTCAAAAACTGATCCTTCTCCTATGCTATGATTTCCATTCCTTGTATTTCATTCAGGTCCTTTGCTTTATCAGTTGTCTAGAATTATCTTCCAGTGCCTATTTTCTTTCTCTCTTTAACAAAACTCCTCCCTTAAACCTTTGTCATCTCCCTCTATCCCCCTTCATAGGAAAGCTTTCTAAAATATAAAATGGTCTACTTTTACAGAATATTCATTTGCCATTCAATTCTAAATATAATTATTTTACTTTTAATTTTACTACTCCATCAAATCTTCCTTTAACAAAATCTGAGAAACATTATTACTAAATCAAATAAACACTTCCCAACTCTTACTTTACTTTCTGTTCCTCTGCCCACTTTTTATTTATTTATTTTACATTTTTTTTTAATTTATTTTTGAGAGGCAGAGAGAGACAGAGTGTGAGCGGGGGAGGGCCAGAGAGAGAGAGGGAGACACAGAATCCGAAGCAGGCTCCAGGCTCCGAGCTGTCAGCACAGAGCCTGACATGGGGCTTGAACCCACGAACCGTGAGATCATGACCTGAGCCGAAGTTGGACACCCAACCAACTGAGCCACTCAGGCGCCCCAACTGCCCACTTTTTAAATGTTCACGTACCCCAAAGTTTATTCTTGGTTCTTTTTTCTTCTCATCTTAAAGTATATATTTCCTTGGTGACTTTATCCATTCCCTTGAGGTAAACTCCCAACATGTGCTAATTAATTTCAAATCTATATGTTTCATCTAGAGATCCCTCTGTCACATAACCCACGGTGTATTGGACATCTCTAGTTGGATACTACAAGGGTACCTCCAATTAAACATATTCAAAACAGGGGCATCTGGGTTGCTCAGTAGGTTAAGCATCTGACTTCGGCTCAGGTCATGATCTCACCATTCCTGAGTTCAAGCCCCGCGTCGGGCTCTGTGCTGACAGCTCAGAGCCTGGGGCCTGTTTCATTCAGATTCTGTGTCTCACTCTCTGTCTCTGCACCCACCCCCCTCGTACTCTGTCTCTCTCTCTCAAAAATAAGCAAACATTAAAAAATTTTTAAACATATTCAAAACAGATTTTAAAAACTCATTTTATTATCTCCCATTCTGTACAACTAACACGAGAAGTACAAAATTCTGCTGTTTTCCTTTATTCTTGATCCTCTGTTATTCACAAACCCGTTCAAAGCAGAAACCTGTTAGTCATCTTTGATTCCTCCTGTCAACTTTCCTTGGTCATATCAATTCTACTCCTCATAGTAATCTCTAATTCATTTCATGTTTTTTATCCCAATCGATTCTCTTCTAGTATACTCTTAGCCAAAACACAACAATGAAATATGATAATCATGCTAACACTTTACTTAAAATTTTTAAGTGATTTCCCATTTCCCATTATTTTTACAAAAAATAAGAACCACAACCTTAAAAAAAAATCAATTAGACCTTTGTCTAACTTCTCTAGTCTCTTCTTAGCACTCTGTATAAATCATGAGAACTAACCTGCACAGAAGCAATGGGTGCAGGTTTATTGAAGAAAGTCTCTGCATTCTCTGTAATGGCTTTCATTGTCTATAATGCCCTTATCTCTTACACATCCTTCATCCACACAGGTTAAACTTCCTTTTCAGTAGAAACTTCCCACAGCTCCCCTCTCTCAGTCCAAGTTAGGTAACCTGCATTTGTCCTCCAAGGATTTATAATATACTTTACTATCCTATTTACCCCCTTTCCTCCCACAACTCAAGGAGAAAAGAAACTATTCTTTCTCCTATAACCTGAATGCTTAGCCTACTGCCTGGGATTTAGTATGTGCTCAATAAACAATTGTTGTTAATTAAGTTGTTATTAATCATTATTAACACCACACCTAAACATATTCTTTTAACTCTTCCCTTCCACAAATACCTCACTTATTCCAATGTTTTATACACAACTCTACATACTGGTAAATTCAAGATTTTGCTTTGAGGGCAAAAGTTTTGTCTTCATCAAAAAAAAAATTAAGACAGATTAATTTATTCTATGATCATGTTATATGAAAGATACAGCCTCATTTCAAGAATGGCTTTGTGTGCATATATACGGCATGCTTTCCTAATTATAAAGTTGAAAAACAATTCTTCATTTCTAGTAATAAGATAAAGCATCATACCATTGCCTTTAAAAAACTAAAGGGTGAAGTAAATGGAGTAGAAAATAAGGGAATGTGTAGTAAAGAAGCCCATAAACATTCAATATTAGTAGTATTTCAAAGTTTTCAGAGCAGCAAAAATATCCAAAAAGTTTCCATTTGATATTAGACTGCTTTGTTCCTTTTGTTTTGGCCTTCTTAGTACTTATTCACCACAGGAAAATATTAGCGCCAATTGTCCAATGTGTTCACTTCAACTGCTATGCTGTTTTCTACATGTTAATCTTGTATCCCCAAATGAGAACATTTTTACTTCAATAGGCCTAAAATGACATATTAGGTCTAAGCAGAAAGCAAGCACTCAACAGCTATTTATTGAATAATTTAGATTACAAATATATACTGATGAAAGAGTCTAAATGAAAGCATCTAAACCTCGATCAAGCTTTCCAGCTGATATATTGTTAAAGAGTAAGGTGGTTTGTTTTGTAGTCTTAACATTTTACTTTAAAAACAAAAACAAAACCCACCAGCCACTATTTCACAATACTAACTGCAATTTATCAAACAGAACAGGCCAAAAAGTTTTAACAAGTCACTGCGATTTAAGACAATCCTATGGCAAGAATTTCAGTGAGGTTGGATATATTTTTAAAGTATCATAGATCACTGTCAAAACCAATAATCTAGTAATGCAGGCATGATTTGGGAGTCTATTTTAGTTTAGTCATTTGTCAATCGTGAATACCTTAAAAATCACTCCTCTAACCAGCTCAGTTTTGAGAAAAATTTTAAATCCAAAGACACATCTCTAAATCACATCTTTTTTCAGCACATAAAATTCTAATAAAAAAGCTCTCAATTCAGAGTTCACAAATCACTAGAAAAAGAAAGTACATACACATCCAATACTCACCAGGTTGTTTTTTTTTTTGGGGGGGGGGGCGGGGGAAAAGACTTAAAGTATTTTCTGTTATTTGTAGCTGCCTTAACAGCAAATGACAATTAAATGTGTGAACAAGGTTGTCAGAGTAACACTTGTCATTCACACTACTTATGGAAACGCGCCCCAAGACTTCCAGAAGCACTAATTAAAATTAACGAAAGCTTCTCACGGGGACTTGTCAGAGAAGTACATTTTGTCATTTGTTGTTTGAAACAGGAACACCAAATCGCCTCAAAGCTCAAGAGTTTTCCCCTTAAGGTCTAAATTCAACCCACCTCCCTGGCATCGGCACTGATGAACTGAGCCCAGATGCTGAGCAAGCAACTCATTAAGAGTTCCAATTCCAATTTCTTCAATATAACACAACCATCCCAAGAAAGGAAAAAAAAAGAAAGAAAAAGGAAAAAAACAATCCTGATGTTAAAGGCGGTATGAATTTTCTTTCAGAAATCAGAAGAGAAAGAGGCGAGGGAAAATATCTTTTCTCTTTACCAAGGAGCGGTGAAAGGTGCAATTCCCACTGGTAGTTTCTAGATATATCGCTCCTCTACTAGCCTTTTCTTTAACTCAGAGAGAATACTCAAAACGAGAAAAATTTTGAACACGACCCACCTCCATCCCCAAAGAACCAAGGTAGACTCACCCAGGACTCAGGTGGGCCTTTCTCACCTGGGCCCCAGAAAAGTCCGCCGTCCCCACGTAGAGCTCACTTTTCAGCAATCCTCCTTGCGATTGGTTGACTGGAAAGAGAACTCTCAATCCTATTGGCCACGAGAGCCGTAATACTGGGCAAGGAGGCGGGAGTTTGGGACTGGCTCTGACAGGCCCGCTGCTTGAGTTCCCAGAGTTCCTATTGGGTCAACGCGGGAAGCTCCAAGATGGCGGCAGCGGCGACCTGCGGCACCGGCGCTGGGAGTACTGGATCTATGGTGGCGGCAGGCGGCAAGAACAACGTCACCAGTTTCCAGAGGAGGGGTCCTAGAGCCAGCGGTTCTGACAGCAGCTATTCTCGACTGGTGTCCATCGCGGGCACACGACCGTCGGTACGGAATGGACAGCTGCTGGTATCAACTGGGCTCCCAGCCCTGGACCAGCTCTTAGGTCGGTTCAGAACGGAGATTTGGGTTTAGGGAGGGCACCTGCCGGGGAAGCCGCCCTAACCTCACGTCTCTCTCTCCCCCTCAGCCTTCGGACGTGGAGAGTATAGTCCGGTCTGATAGTGACGGAGGGGAGGAAGGGTTACACTGAGACTTCTAAATGCTGTTACTGCTCCCACTTTCTACTGTGGTTCTGGCCCACCAACCTTTTTTAGGTTACGACGGGATCCCTACATGTTTTTTGTTTGTTTGTTTTCTTGAAATGCTGCCTAATAAGGGGGAATCATTAATACTTGGGGACGGTTTGGCCTTCATCTCTAGGATCCCCTCCTGGCCTCTGATTGCACCCTTCTGTCAACCCCAGGTAGTTCGTGGTTTGGCCTAACCTACAAAAGTTTGTATCATTGTGAGAGATGAGCTTCATTTGAAAATGCTGGGGAAAAAAAAAAAAAAAAAAGTAACTTCCCTTCTTTCACCGCCAGGCTGCTTATCTCCTGGTTCTGAATCTTTAAACAAACTCGACTGGCTTTTAAGGGAATGGATGTTAAAGGCTTGTGTGGATTCAAAGGAGTTAAATCCTGTTGTTGATATTGACGGTCATACTAGTGTCTGCGTTAAATATATGTATATAAATTTTTGTTAATTTTTTTCCCTATATATTTTGCCTCCCAGAGTTAAACTCCAAAGATACGTTTAAGGTTAATTCATATTTTAATGAGAAAAATCCAGTTCTTAGGTCTTCCTGTAAAATCTGTAATTTTTCATGAGAAGCCTACTGAAGAGTAGCTTGTTTCATAACTATTATGTTGCAGAGATTGACCACATTAGATTGGTAGGACAGAGCTGCTGTGTTAAGAGCTTGTAAATTAGTTAATACCTGTTAGAATGTTTCTTCATTAAAATTGGTCTATGTTTATATTTCATAACTTCTATATAGTATGTGATACGTGTCAGTTAAATCTTGTACACTTTCATAAAATATTATAAATGACGTTGCTGGTTCTTGTACTTCACTTGACATTTCTCTATTTTTTACCCTTCAAGGTACACTTTTCAGGTAGGTTTAGTGCAAAGGAAATTGACAAGGCAAGCAAACTGTGAGAAAGAGTGTGGCTTCTTGTCTCTGTTATTTCACGTCCTTAACTGGATCCTGGTTATTTCTACATAAATTTAAGTATTTTCACTTAATTGTTTTAAGTCCGTTGCCTTCCTCAATTTCATGGTACTAAAAACAAATGATTCAAAATATCTAGTTAGCAAATATTTATCTCACCTTTTTCCCTGGTGAATTTTACCTGGTGTTGTCCTATATTTGAACTGAAAGCTTGAAAGCTGTTCTTAGTCCTTGCCTTTTTTTTTTTTTTTTTTTTTAATTCAGTGGAGATCTGTAACTTCATTCACTTGATCCTGAAGCTATTCAAACAAAAAGGTCACATTTCTGACATCATACCTTCAGTTTCTCATTAGAATAACAAAATGCCTAGCACAGTTCCTGGCATATAGTTGATTCTCATTAAGGTCTTGACTGAAAGAAAAATAATGTGTTAAAAAAAAAAAATACCTGGACAAGAGATTCTGAAACATGTAGGTTGAGTTATGTGTTTGAGCTCTAAAAACAGACACAAGTACAGTGATGTGAACAGAGTCATAAAACTAGAGACCGTCTATCTAGGCTGATCTTTGGGCTTCAAATTTAGTGTTCACTATGCTACAGCTGTCTCAAATTTTTGAGAACTCTTAAGTGGCTTTAAGCATTTATCAAACCTAAGACTAATGATTTAAGTATGTGTCTTAAAGCACCCACCAAAAAGTTAACCCAAAGCACCTTCCTTATGTGTTTCTACAATGATATAAACTTGAACTATAATTTAAAAATCTTCCAGATTTGCTTGAGGGAGACCCTAGTATTTGACTGTAATAAGCTTATGCTGAAAATTGGTGTTCATTAAGATAATTGAAATAGGTATCAGTTTTTGGATATTTTGAAATATATTTTTCATGTATACAGTTAATTCTCAAAGAGCACAGAAGTTGAAGAGGTTGTTATTATAGAAGTTAGTACATTTGGAATAATAAATATGTCTAGAAGTATTTTAGTTGTTAACTTCTTAATGGCGTTTTTGTATTTTGATTTTTTTATTTTGTATAGCTCTGTAGAGCAAATCCATTACATTTGTTTTACATTAAAATATTATTTGGAAGTGAAACATTTGGCTGCTTATGTGTATACACATAAATATAAGTAATTAGATTATATTGTTATTCTAAAATATTATTTGACTCAGATTGTGACAAGCCTAATATAACCGTATTGTGACAAAATATAATGATAGTAGGATGTTATGATACCAGAATGGTGAAACTGTGCTATAACATTGTATTTATTGCCTAAATGTATTTTGTGGTTACTGTGTAACAAGTAAATATTGTATTGTCACTGCCATGCAGTGCAGTGATTTTTACTACTGCCACTGTGATGTCAATGTAATTTTAAGCATAGATGCAAAATATATTTAAATGTATATTTGAATATATTACACAGGCAAATTGAATGTTGGTCTTTTGAACATACGCTGATATTTCTATTCATATTCCCAAGTGCTTTATAAATTTGAGGATTCCCCATATCAACATCTTTTAAATGTGATCTAATCATATTAAATACTTTTGTTATGACAACTTAAATTTTGTTAGATACTGACATACATTTTCCAACTTGGCCATATTGAAATTTTTTCAAATTCTAAGATTTCCTAACCCAGGCTCCCAGCCTTGCCTTTCCAGGACATTTATGTTGTTATACGAGGACACTATATGTAAATATTTCATTTTTCTTCTTCTGAAGATTGCCAAAAAGTTTACAGTAGGTGAAGGATTCTGGCAGGATTTCTTTTTTTCTAGAATAAAAAATATAGCTCATCCTAGGATCATATTGTCTAACCTGGAGGAATTTTCCCCAATCCCATCCTTCAAAAGGATACTTGAAGAAAGAGTGATTTCCCAGGTTTGACTGGCTTAAAATTTATGTGCTGTTTGGAACTTACTTAGTTTTGACAGTCAAGTGAATAGAAGATAGGGATTTGGGATAAATAATAGTTCAGGAAGAACACTCCAAAGAAGCCTGATGGTTGCTGCCATTTTCAACACTAATGTCAAAAAGTAAAAATACTGGTGGGCTTATTTCCTTTGCACCACAGTGTCTTAATATAGAGTGTGAAATGTACTTTGAGTTTGGACTGTATATTAAAAATAATCCTGGTTATGATAGTTTAGCAACTGATATCTGTACATTTAAGGGAAATGTAGCTTATTCCTTTGTATTGTTATATAAAATTGTTTCATATAATTTAAACTACAGAACCATTCTCACTGTTAGTAGCTTTTTCTATTTTGTTTCCCATATTTGCCCAGCTAATAGTTTTGATAATCAAGAATTGTCAGGATATTTACTACCTCCTAGTGACAGATGAAAAAGTTGAATTGTTAACAAAATAAACTGCAATTTAATTTGAGGTATGGCATTAAGTAGTTAAGGACATTGCTATGAACCAAGGAAAGAATATGAACTTTTTGTGCATTGTATTTTCCCTAAAATGACCTTCTATGATTTTATACAAAACTATTCCTTTATAGAAGATACTAGAAAGAACTGATATAAATCGTTGTCTTTCCTGACTTTTCGTTCTGTTCCCTTTTACTTCCTGTAACTGAAAAAGGAGATGTCTTTGTAAGATTTCACTTCTGGGCCTTCTTGTCCCAATATATTAATTTGACCTTGCTTACCCAGAATTTATAGCTTAATTAGAGATTTGTTTTGGGAAGTGTATGGGGATTGAATTTTCTACCTTTAAAATCATTTTCTGGGGTCCCTGGCGAGCTCAGTTGGTAGAGCATGTGACTTTTGATCTCAGGGTTGTGAGTTCAAGCCCCACATTGGACATGGAGCCTACTTAAAAAAAAAAAAAAAAAAATTGTAGGAGTGCCTGGGTGGCTCAGTCGGTTAAGCATAGACTCTTGATTTCTGCTCAGGTCTTGATCTCAAGGTTGGTGGGATTGAGCCCTGCATGGGGCTTCACACTGTCAGAGCCTGCTTGGAATTCTCTCTTCCTACTACTCCCCCACACATGCACATGCCCTCAAAATAAATAGACATTTAAAAAACAAAAGTTATAAAAATTAAAATTTTAAATCATTTGCTAATTATTCACATGAATAAAAAACAACGTATTTTAAAAATCATAAAATTTCAAGATAATTGTCAAGATCTTAAATTTTCTGGTAATGTTTTCTAAAGTATTAGATTTTTTCCTAGTTTTAAGACAAAATGCTGTGTCATTTTTAAAATTTAAAACCTTGAAATTAACACTGTAAAAGAATCCTCAAGCTTTCAAACTCATTATCTTACATGTTAATAAACTATTCTACCTGTATTTTTAGTAAGCTGGAAATACATAGACTTATTAAGGAAATCCATAAGTAAAACCAAGAGTTTATTTGCTTAGTGACTTCAATGTGATGATTGCTCTGAGATCTGATTAAAAGAGAGAGGAGGCAATAAACAAGACCATTTCACTCCTTATGTTTCATCACAGAAATAAGATGATTGCTTCCTTCCTGTTACTTACCTGTCAAACATTTTAGTGAACTGTTGGGAAAAGATAGTCTATTTTAATTGGGAACTATTAATGTGAAATCTGTGTTCCTTTTCAAATAAAATTACTAATGGATATTTGCATTTAAACATATAGTAAAACGAGCTTTGGTTCAATGTAGCATGTCAAGATAGCCTGTCATGGTTGGTTGCTTAAGCTTTGGATTTTTTGATGAAGGCATAGCTACAAACTTGCTCAAACTTACGTCAGAACCTCAGTGTATCAAGTGAGGTATATCAAAATACCTTATATAAACAGGTATTTTAGGGAAATGTAAGGTCTTGTCACACTGAAATTTGGAAGAACAGAGGAACATTGCTGCTATATGTGTGTGTATATGTCCATATCAAATCCTTTCACCTCATACACACACAATAAAAGTTTGAATTTTAAAACAGTAATAAGGTGGCTTCATCTTATTACCCATAACCAACCTTCAAAATGACCAAACTTTACCTGAGCCCTCCAAATTTGAATCTAGTAAATTTACATAATAGAACCCTTTAGAAAAAAAAAAAATTACCTTTTTAAAACAACTTTTTTTTTTAATTTTAGAGAGAACGTGAGTTGGGGAGAGAAGCAGAGAGAGAGAGAGAGAGAAAATCTTGAGCAGGACCCATGCCCATGGTGGAGCCCAATGCAGGGCTCAATCTCAGGACCCTGAGGTCATGACTTGAGCCGAAATCCAGAGTTGGATGCTTAACCGACTAAGCCACCCAGGGGCCCCAAAACTTCCTTTTTGCAAGAGAAGTTCTGATAGTATATTAAGATAATTGGTTAAAGTCATTAAAATGTCCTCATTTTATGTTGTTTTAAGTAATGTTCAAAATTTCCAAACAAGAATTTTAATTTTAAAATTAAAACAAGAATTTTAATATACATGAGATTTTAAGATTTAATTGGGTGGCATTTCCTGAATTGTCAGAAACAGTGGATTACTTGAATCATTCTTACAGAAAATTGCCTTCTTAGCATACACTCATTTGTGATGCTTTGTATAATGCTTTGCTTAACTAATTCATCAATGGGAAGTATTCTTACTAAGTCTTATTACTATAGTGATCACTATCACATAATGAGAAATCTTTAGTGATTTGTTTTAATTAGAAAATAATGGCCAGAATGGTAACAGCTATTGCTGAATACCTCTCTGAGCCAGACACTTGAGAACTAGGTATCACTTCATTTACTCAGGAAACTATTCCTTGATCTGTTCTTATCACACTGTGAATAACATTCACACACAAAAAAAATCTTTAATTCTATAACTATTCCAGTTGTATACCTTACATAAATTCTTACTTTGAGGCTACATGAATGTAGACCCAGGGATGTTTAGGTTAGAAACCTAAATCTTTCCTATAAGAAATAAGTTATGGAAAGAAAAGCAGCTAACTTTTATAGTATCTCCTCTAGACTAGACTGCAGTCTGCTATATCCATCTATTCATCTTAAATATACACACAATGATGATTAGTATACAAATGCTTGTTTTTTCATGTATGGGAAAGTACAGAAATAAGCAATTAGAAAGTAAAATGCTCCACATGGATCAAAACATCAGTGGTAGTCTAGATGTAGCACAAACTTTGTAAAAGTAAACATTGAGCCTAATCTTAGAGAAGATCTTTTGTTTCTCCGATCCTTCATGGTTGTTAACCTGTATATTTCAATTTACGTGAAACTTTTATTTGGAACAACATTTGAAGTTATCCTATGTAGTCTGGTGTGACTTCAAATGCTGTCATGAAAGAACATATCTAAATGTGAAATTAAAATACAGATTTAGTCTATAACAAATCCTTCTAAACATAAAAATGTATAGATTACTACTTTCTTCTTTTTAAAATCTTCTTCTCTAACAACTTGAAATGTTCTACCTATAGTCATCAAGTCACCAAAGTCACCAAGTGTTGCATTGTTTCATATGTTCATGTATTTGACCAAATTTCACATTCGTTGAAACATAACATTTATGCATATTTGCAAGGTCAAAATGTAAACACTATCAAGGGAACTTTTCATACTAAGTTTTTCTATATAATGTTTGCCACTACAAAATTTGTTGGGGGAAGAGTTCTTTATTGGTATTCTGTTTCTTTCCCAGTTTTATGCACCAAAACCGAAAAACACATGTAGGATTGACTTCAATTGTCCACCAGTTTTGACTAGTTTCTTTTTTAATTACTTGAAATATATTTCATTCTTTGAAATACACATTTTATTCTTTGTAAGTGAATTTGCTAGTATAATTTGTAACATTAATTGCAAATAGTGATACTTTTACAAATATTTTTACCAATGTTTCACAAGATATTTGTACTCAAATGTCTTTTTACTGTAGTTCTAGTCTCCTAAAATTTGATTTTAAATTGATTTTTAATGAAATCCCTATTTAAGTTCTATGCTCAGGATCATATTACCCTAATTCAGATATTCAAAACAACATTTCCTTCAAGTATTAAAAATGTATTTTATGATTGTGACCTTTTTGTTTGAAATACAAAAGTATTGTTCATTTTAAATTCTAAATGTATTTAAGAGTATGCACAGTCTTTGCGTATATTATTCATAATGAAAAAAATTAGCTTAATTATCAGGGTTATTTTCCCCCAAGGCTTACTAAATGTGAGGGTAAATAATAAAGTGGAATTTCTATTATAATAACCTTTCTTTTTTATGTTGTACTTCTGTAGTATTAAGTTACTGTGAACATTTAGGTCTCAGCTATTGAGTTAATTTATTAACAAGTGCTAAATATAACATTACTGGAACATGTAACTGCAGTTATATTGAATGCTACATGGTCCAATCACTGGAGAAAGGAGGATAGTACAGTATATTATGAAAGATTGTAATGTGTAGTGTGTAATTACATATAATATGTAATTATTTCATAATAGCACCTTAAGCAAAGTATTGCAAAGGTAATTAAAATGTTGTTCTCATCTGCAATTTTAAAGTTACTGAAGTAGCAGTTCTTGATAAAGCCTAACTTTTATGCTAAAGATAATGTGTATAAAAAGGTAGCTAGATTAATTTTCTTCTTTGTTTTGTTTCACTCCCAGGTGGAGGTTTGGCCGTCGGAACAGTTCTTCTAATTGGTTAGTATGGCATACACACTTTGTTCTTCCTAATCAGAGTTTTGTGTTGTGCATAATGATTTTATGGGTTTGCCTATTCTGATATTAAATATATCACTTTCTATAAGAATTAAGGTAAATTAGAGAGGAAATGCCTTAAGTTTTAATTTAAATTCAAATGTTGATCTGAACTTGAAATAAATGAAGCAAGTATATCTGAAAATATAGCTCTTATAATTTAAAAATGTTCACAGTGCATTGTCCTCCATTTTTTTAAAAAAAAGCTAAGATCATTGCCAATTGTTTTTTTGTTTTGTTTTGTTTTGTTTTGTTTTGGAGAATCTCTGTATTTGTATTTACAGTGGAATTAAAACAGTTGATTAGTTTGAGAAGTTGATGTACCAATAAGTCCATTGTATATATATCATACATTTTTATCATTTTCTTCTTATTGAAAGAAAAGTAACAGACCAATAAATCATATTTTGTTCATCTTTAAGCACCAATGGTTCTTATTTAATTATACATACATAATCCCATTTGCCTTATTGTTTAGTTTAGATCATAGAATCTTGGAATTGAAATAAACCTTGGCAGTTACGTAGTCAAAGCTCCCATCTAGCTACAAATCACTTTTCCATCTAGACACAAATCACTTTTCCATCATCCTTGACAGTAGCAAACACCATTTGAATATAGATTATATAGTTTAAAGGGCTCATTACTTCACAAAAGAATGCATTCTTTTTTTTTTCAATATATGAAATTTATTGTCAAATTGGTTTCCATACAACACCCAGTGCTCATCCCAAAAGGTGCCCTCCTCAATACCCATCACCCACCCTCCCCCCCCC